>NC_068355.1:180568465-180610965 GCF_020536995.1 Dreissena polymorpha | reverse complement strand
TAGACACTTGACAGCAAATTGTTGGTGGTCTCTTCATTTTCTTTATATTTTGAACTCATCGCAACCACTCGAACCCAACATCCTGTAAACCCGCCTCATCCTGCAAATGCGCTAATTTTAGAATTATGAAATACACGCAACTATGTTTTTTGTAAATGTATACATAAATATTAATCACACATTGATTCGTTTTACTGGCTCTGTTTTGAAAATTTACTTACTGTTGTTAATATCTTGTTTTTGTGATTATCAGGATTTAACTGACCCTGAAGCAAAACGGGTTTGATTCAGAACAAGTGTTTGGATTGTAGTGAATTGCATAACCAGGCCAGCCAAGTTTTATTCACTGTTCAGCATCCCCATGATGTTTATAAACTCGCATGTAAGAATTCAAAAGTCGTTAATATACTGTTATTAAACAGTTTTACCATGTATACTTCTAATAGTTGTACATTTTTACCATATTTATTTCGAACAGTTGGGTTATGTAACCCATAACCCTTTTTAAGACCCGTCCCTTCTTGCATTTGTGATTTTTTTCTATATGTCATCACTCTTCTGAACAATTGAAAAATACAGGGGCTTTTGGTGGTTTAATTTTAATTTGAATTATTGATATGAAATCAACATTTAACTTATATGTAATATAATTATCTGTTGAAATGTATATTATTACCTCATTGTACCCAAAAACGAATATAATGATGAAACGATACACCAATGCTTTTTTTGTTTTTAAAAAAGGAAAATAAACGAACAGAAACGACGTGTTATGCAAAAAGATTAAATAGAGGATATTTGTTCATGTCAGTGTAAGATCGTTTGTTATTTCACGAGAGATCATATACAATATATTTTCAAGAATGGCGCAGCTATAAGTGAAAATATTATTGTTCTATGATCACGAGTGAATGTTTCTTTTATGCCCCTTTTTCAAGACAATAATCAACAGCTGTTTCCCTTTCGCTGAAAAGTTACCCTTTCTCCCGTGGCATGCATCAAATACATTTCAATATACAAAATGACGTCATTAGTGTCACGAAATGACTTTGAAGCATGTGAAGAAAATAATGAAATAATTACTATTTTATAACATGCGATACTCCAATGAACAAACACGTATACTGTACCTATATTGACTTTATCTTTATTGAATTATCTGTATATTTATCCTGATTATCGATTATAATCCGATACATTATACTTGCAATTTGACACGTGGCCCTTAATTAACACCACGGTAAGGGACATTATACTTTTTAAGGAAAATGACAGAATTACATTTCCGTTGTGTTTGACCCTTTCCGTATTTTATTGTTTGACCAGAAAAACCTTCGCACATTCATCAATACATCATGAAGTTGAAGAAAATGTTCAGTATGAACATAATTTAATATGATATTTTTTCTATTTTAATATTCGTTACCATTGTGTAATAGTTTATTAAAAACCCAATCGGGAATCCTCGGACAATTCCGCCATACCGGCGATGTGTAGCCCACTGTCCGAAGTGTTCAGATTGTTATAAAACCCGTACGTTCAATAAAAACTCTTTCCGCGGATATGAGCCCTTGTCGTTTTGCAGTCATAACCCTAACATATATGAAGGAAGCAAATTTTGCCTCTAATTGTGTACATTTATGTTAATATGCGGAAACTGATATTGTTAGGCACAGTTATTTTCAATGATTTGTTTTCAATAAAATTGTTGATTCATCGCAACTAGACATATCAACGACGCTGTTACTGACTTGAAGAAAGGACTTTGTTTAAAAAAACATTTTGGTTCCAAATGCAGAGTAACGAATTGTTAAAAACGCTATTTTCACGACTACATAAAACATTGACACAGTAAACATCGCGGGAATATTACGTTTGTTTATTTCCGAGGAACGAACACAAAACTCCATTCTGCGTGGAATGTTCGGTAAGGCCTTCAAATAATTAATTCATATGGTTTGTTTACGATATATTTACTTATGGGCCATTACCTTTTACCACAGCACGACACTATGATAATTCGTGCCACTACCAGTTCGTGCACCTGATATTTGTGTAGGGAGGCATTGGACGTTTCGTCCCACTGATAATATATAGACTGATAGGTGTGAAAAATACCGTATGGATGTGAATCACAACGAGACGTATATTTAGTATTTACTGTTAATTACATAAAATGACGTCGGAAATTTACCTTTTGCTTTAGAAAGCTTATGCTTTATCGTTGAAGTTCTTCTTAAATGCTCTGAGCGTTTATGAGTACAAACGTACAGCTCAGTGCTCCAGATAACATGCGTAAATGCGTAAAAACGAATTAATTTTCTTAAATAACGATTTAGATTTAAAATCTTTGCGTAAAGTTACGCATTGAAAATACAAAACACGAAATCGAAATTTTCGAACGTGCGTAAAACTTCCAGTAGCAAATTATGTATGGTAAACATTTCATCCCGGTTCTGGCTCGTCTAGGCGCTCAATTAAAACTACAACTTTAAATCAACGTCACTCAAGCGTTTGCTGTGAGGAAGAGCCATACCTAAGAACAGTCGAAAGGCCAAACGGTCTTGATTCTGTTCTCCTTGATTTTCAGGTGAGTCATTAATGTTTATTTTACCTGTTTAATAACACTTATCGTAATTTTTATACAAAAGTAATATACTGTATACCTATTCAAAATGCCATTAAAATTAAATGTTAAATATAGTTTTGATATGACTTTAACGGCGACCAAAAGGCCATTATGACCTATATAAAGCCGAAGTGTGAGTGACCGTTTTACAGAAAAAATCTAAATGGCCGACTGCAGCGGTGTATTGAAGCGTGGAAGGCTAAAAAGCCATTTCAGTGTCAAAAGTCCTCGCTGCATGCATTTTTTCAATTAGATTCAACTACCCAAAGCATGGTTTCGTCAATAATTGATGAACTTAATTTAAACATATTTATTTCTTTTGGCAAACACAGTGTACATCAAGTAATTTACAAAACAATCAGTATAAGAAAAGGATTGAAACGAAAGAAATAAATCTTATATAGTTTCTCTCCTTGCAGAAATAGTTACGCAATATATGGGTGTATTATAAGACTAGTTAGCAGTGGATATTCCAGAAATAAGAGCTATACGCGATAAATCTGAAAAATAAAAAAAGTGTTGAAAGAGAAATATGGAGATGAAGGACTGTTTATGCAAGAGATCGTACATGAGGTTGAAGCAATTTGTGACTGGGTCAGTATCAGATTGTTATGAAAAGCGCCTGGATTCTTTAATATATTGTTGTACACATTTAAATATTTTGGAGTTTTCCTTTTCGTCGAGGTGCGAACATCCAAAGAGTAGTGTATCGAGTTCCACATCACTAGTTATACCGGTTATGATGTTAATAAGTTCAGTGCGAATGTGGTTATATTTCGGACATAAGAAAAAAAAGTGGTTAGTAGTTTCAATAGCACCACAAGAGCAAAGAGGCGACGAGATAATGTTTTTCGCAAAAAGGTGATCATTTAGCGCACTTGATTTGGTTCTTAACCGCGTGTGAGTTAGTTGGAGATAGCGTTTACCTACATAATAATACGCCGGAGTTTTAACTAAGGTTCTGTTTAACTTGGATTTAAAGATGTTTAGCGATTCACTATTTTTAACCTCGTCTGGTAATGTGTTCCACTTTCGTATTACTGCGGGAACGAATGAATTATAATAAAGGGTTGATCTACATTCGGTAGTGCGTAAATCATTTGCATTTCGAAGATTATACCTCGCAATAGATCCTACCTGTTGGGGTACCAGATCGGATAAGTATTGAGGACTTAGAGAGTTTTGCATTTTGTAAAATAATATGAGTTTATGTTTATCGCGTCGATCTTGCAGCGGTTCCCAGTTTATTTCGTGTTGCAAATCATTTAGGGACACTAATTTGGTTGCTCCACAGGCAATTCGCGCTGCTTCGTTTTGAATTTTATCCAGTTCATATTTTTCTTCTTGTGTGCAATTATCCCAGATAACATCTGAATATTCGATAAGTGGGCGAATAAAGGACGTATAAATGATTTCTAAAGATTTTCGGTCAAGCTTAAATTTTAGTTTGCGCATAATATTAATTCTACCCCATGCTTTATCAGTTATATATTTAAGATGTATGTGCCATTTACAATCCTTCGACAGGAAGACTCCTAGATGCTTGTGGGAACTAACACCAGGTATTTGTGTAGCGAGCATTGTGAAGTTGTATTGATTAGGTTGTTGCTTTCTGGAGAATGTAAGTGATTCTGATTTAGATGGATTAAATAGAACATGCCATTTTAAAGCCCAGTTAGAAATTTTATTGATATCATTTTGTAATATTGCATTTGAATGGTTGGGCTCGTCTATAATAATGTACAGGGATGTGTCGTCAGCGAATAGACGGATGCTACTTTGGATATCATTTACAATATCGTTTATGAAGATTAAAAATAGGAGGGGCCCAAGTATAGAGCCCTGGGGAACCCCGGCCTCTAGTAAAGCCCAATTAGAGACGGCGCCTGGAATGACTACTCGTTGGCGTCTACCATTAAGATAATTTTGAATCCAAGATAGCAGCTTACCGCGGATGCCATAGGCAATTAGGCATGGAGTTTAAGTAATAGACCCTGGTGCCATACTTTGTCAAAGGCTTTGCTTATGTCAAAGAAGACAGCTTTGACCTCTAATCCATTGTCAAGGGCTTTGCAAAACGTATCATATATATAAGTGAGTTGGTTGGTGGTTGAGTCCCCCGGCAGAAAACCGGACTGGAATGGGGTAAGAATTTTGTTACTTACAAGATGATTGTACACATGTTTAAATATTATTTTTTCAAAGACTTTTTCCATCGTGTTAAGTAGAGAAATTGGTCGGTAGTTACTCACTTCTTTAGGATCACCTTTTTTAAGTACTGCAGTGACATTAGCTTCTTTCCAACAGCTTGGCATTATACATTTGTTAAGTGAGAAGTTAAAAAAATCACATAAAGGAGTGGATAATTCAGCTCGACATTCCTTTAAAATATGGTTACTTATGCCGTCAGGTCCTGATGCTTTGTCAACAGAAAGAGACTTAAGGATGTCATGGACATCAGAAGGTGAAATAATAAAAGTTTCTAAAGAGTTAGTAATTGGAGCATAAGTGAGCTCTGGTGTACCTACGTTATCAATGTTAATAATTGATTGACTTTGAAAGAATGTATTTAAAATGTTCGCCTTTTCAAAACAATCAGTCACGGTGGAGTTGTCCAATGGATTAATAATATGAGAGTTCATGTTATTATTAGGTTTATTGATAAAGGACTTAAGTATTTTCCACCAGTTCTTAGGTGTGTCATTATTTTCTTTAAGTTTATCGCTTAGACTGTCGTAGTACTGATTTTTCGCTTGACGAATAAAAGATATTGTCTGGTTTCTGATTGTTCGAAACTTGGACCAATGATAATCACTTTTTTTAGTTTTTGCAATACGGTAAGCCCGTTTGCGTTTTCTAATCATTCGACGTATATGTGTATTTAGCCATGGAGCATTACGCGGTTTGATTTTTATAACCCTGTTTGGGATACAAAGTTTGGCATTACGAATAATAGTGTCGGTGATATTAGTACAATATGTGTCAGTATCCAAACTTGAAATTGTATTCCAATTAAGTGAAGAAAACGTTTCACGTAGCAAATCGTAGTTACCATCCTCATAGCTCCATATATGACGCTCGTATACGTTCGCATTTGGCTTTTTATATTTAAAAAGACCATATATAGGACAATGATAGCGTTGTTGTTGATCAAGAAAGGGATCACCAACACCTGACAATACCAAGCTGTTGGGGTTTGTTAATAGCAATAGGTCAAGAATTGACGAGGATCTTTCCGTAAAATGCGTAGGTTCATTGATAACTTGAACAAGATTGTATTCTAGGCACCAGGAGTCAAGCTTTCTTACTAGTATTGGTTGACTATTATTCATATTGAAGTCACCGGTTATAATGATGTCAGATATACCAGTTTCGATTGCCAAACCAATCGAGTCGTCAATTAAGTTGGTATATGATGCATCCGCGTTTGGTGGTCTATAAAATATTCCAAATAAAACACGCTTCATACTCAGCAAGTGGAGCTCAATCCAAATGCACTCTAACGTAATCGGTTCGAGGTCAACTCTGCGTTTATAATGGATACAATCTTTAACATAAAGCATAACCCCACCATGGCTATCATGTATTCGATCTTTGCGTTCGGGACATTGGTAAGAAGGGATAAGGAGTTCATCAGTTTCGATAGAGTTGTTAAGCCACGTCTCAGAAAAGGATAATATATCGAAATTTGAAAGTTCTGCTGTAAGAATTTCTATTTTGTTCCGTATACTCTGGACATTGTATTGCAAGAAGGAAAGGTTATTGGGCATTGCTAATAAGCAGTTTAGTGAATTGTACTCCGTTATATTAGAATCAAGAGAGCTAATCGATACAGGGCCTGGGTTCAATTCGATATCCCCAGAAAGCAACATGATAGCATAAATCCATGTAAATAAGACGACTGTAATTAAGACGAAAATAGATCTAATTACGAACAGTGAGTTAGAAACGTAACGTTTACCAACTATGGCGCGTGTATATGGCCATCGGATACACCGGCAAAGTTGAGATTGGCCTTTGATGTTTCGTAGAGACGACTCTAGAGCAATTTCATTTGTATGTATAGACATAAGAACTAGCACATTTAACGATGCAAAGAACAATCCGACTGACGTGTATCTTGATAAAATACTATAAGTATCCATCACTACACAATACAAACTGTGAGTGCTCTTTGTCACGAATTGCTACAATCCTATGGGCATCAACAAATCCTTCATCATGAAATAACACAGAACAGTAAACAATGCAAATAAAGATAACGAAGAAAAGGGTTATGGGTAGATAGATACAAGGAAATACAACAGAAAAATAGACAATGGAAGCAAAGAAAACAAAACAAAGCATTATGAGTAGATAGATAAATAGGTAGGGCATTATGCGAGAAAGTCGGTCATATGATACGATTCACATGTGCTGTATATGCTAACAAGATGTGATTGTGGAACACAATGTCCCACTATATGACGTTTGACCTTGAAGGATGACCTTGACCTTGACCCTTCATCACTCAAAATGTGCAGCTCCATGAGATACACATGCATCTCAAATATACAATTGCTAGCTTCATAATTGCAGAATTGACATTACATGTGCAATTTTGACCCATATATTTGACCTTGAAGGATGACCTTGACCTTGACCTTTCACCACTCAAAATGAGCAGCTCCATGAGATACACATGCATGCCAAATATCAAGTTGCTATCTTCAATATTGCAAAAGTATTCATAAAATAAGCGATTAGGGCCACATATATTTGACCTCTGACCTTGAAAGATGACCTTGACCTTTCACCACTTAAAATGTGTTGCTCCATGAGATACACATGCATGTCGAATATCAAGCTGCTATCTTCAATATTGCAAAAATACTCATAAAATGAGCGATTTTGGCCACATATATTTGACCTCTGACCTTGAAGGATGACCTTGACCTTGACCTTTCACCACTCAAAATGCATCATGTTTATATCAGGAAATATCGCAATGACAGTCATGCATGTTATTATAAGAGAGAATACATTTCTGAGTGGCATAATTCGATAAGAGCTTACACAAATCACACGAGAAGAAAGAAAACAGATGCAAATGATATAGTGAGATTGCTATAGACATGATTAATTTCGAGAAAATCTTAATTACAAATAAGCAGAAGAGAAAATGAATCGACAGTCTGTTTGGAAAAGGATTTACTCATCGCCGATGTATCATAAATGGTTCGTAAAACACGTTTTTAAGGTATTATTGTGTATACTGTTCATCATAGAAAAGGTGGAGCAGTTAATGGCTACTTGCTAGCTGCAACAGACGCATACGATCTGGATTTGGCGCGTAGCTCAGTGATCTGCTCGGGTTTGTCTATTCGGTGGATGACCCGCTTAAGATCACGGACCAACACTTGCCCGTCATGCGTCCACGCACCCTCTACGAGTTTGTCTGAAGCCAGCTTGCGAGCATCGTAGAACATCTCGCTGCGGTATCTCGTGAGCGCCTCGTTTACATAGACTTTCTTGTAAGGGTCAGTTGTTTTCGCACTTGTTCTAACGTTATAGAGCTTCTGCCGGGCCCTGTAGGATACGAATTTAATGATGATATCCCTTGGTTTTGATCCCACTTGTTTGCGAGGTCCTAGGCGATGAGTGCGATCAATCTCATCAATAGAAAGGTTTGCGCCTAGGTCGTTCACCATCTTTAAGAGTATGCCGTCCGTATCCTCCTTTTCAGTTTCAGGGATCCCACTGACCCGAAGACAGTTACGGCGGCTATACTGTTCCGCCCGATCTGCTTTGATGAACTTATATGCTCTTGCGTAAATGACTGCGAATCTAAAGCACGTAAAATTATTCGGTAATATATTGTTAAAAATTAATTTTATAAATAGGGGGTTAAATAAGAATTAATTTTTAAAATAGGAAGTAAATACGAATTTGACCAAATTTTTATCTGGAGCTCTGGTACAGCTCATAGTTCTTTTTGTTCAAAGGCAAAAACAATGTAAAAAAAATATGTATCACGAATGTCTATAAAATCGAGTTCAATCAACCTAATACATTGTTACAAACACAATATATGTTGCAATCGACATCAATTTGCGTGTATTTTGTTGAGAAATGATCAAAACATAAACTTGATAACGAATCGTTTATGGCGAAAGATGTGAATTATCGATTAGAGCAAAGCAAAAGAAAAGGTTACACTGCACAAATTGTTTTCACCGTAGAATCTGACGATCTGGTCTTATGGTAGCAGTTGAAATTGTATTGTGTATAACAGTGTAGTTTGAATTAGGACACATTCTTATGACTGTATTCTCGCTGCAATCGGATAAGTGTCATGTTCCATTAGTAAGTTGAATAATATCGGGCGTATGTTTGCATTGTAAACAAGTTGTTATTAAAATAAAGATAAAATGTGGTGTTGGTGTAACTTTTACTATTTTACTAAGTGAATGAGGTTTGAAATGCTATGAAAGACTTGCTGCATCAATTAAAATATTTATTGAACATATTCCATATTTGTTTTCAGTAATAAGGCTAGATTATTTAAAGGGGCCTTTTCAAAGATTTTGGCATGTTTTGAAGTTTGTCATTAAATGCTTTATATTGATAAATGTAAACATTAAATTTTAAAAGCTCCAGTAAAAAATCCAAAATAAAATTGAAAAAAAGGAAAAAAAAGTAGCCCGCAGCAGGGCTGAAACCAGTGACCCCCGGAATCCTGCAGTAACGAGAGCGCCGATGGCGTTAAAAGCATAGGTGCAAGATACAGGGAAGAATGGCGTCACGTGGTATAATGTAGTTCGATATCGCCATCCGCGAATTTCTCAAATCAATAATTTCAAACAATTACCGACTATTTAAATAGATAATCTTTCCATTAACATCAGTGTTTGAAACGCTTATGAAAAATAATTACCCAAGCCTTTCAAAATTTAAGCACGGACAGATCTGTATCGAACTATTCTTTTCACAAATGAAAATAGACGCTACCCTATTCGTCTGCGTCAAGAATTTGTCGTAAAACTTGTGGTAAGCGTTAGACGGGACGTGCACAACAGATTGAGTTCTGAATACAGATTTCTGAATGCAGATTTTTATAGAAACTCCTCACAGCAGTTGCTTCCCTTGCTTCGCCCGGTCAGTAACTTCTAGTATAAGGGAGGTCACTGCGTAGGAGATTGAGATTTATAGTGCAGATAGAATTGTTTTACGAACGAAATTTGTTTAAGGTTATAAGAAGATTTTTTGACATAAAACGGTCTTACAAAAATTCACTAAAAACGGTGTCAGCAATATTCTTGGAAGAAAACGTTAGAAAAACGTTTCAAAAAAAAATTGTAAGAATGACCATATACTAAATTAAATAGATATTTCGTCTGATTTTTTATCAGGTAAGGCTTCATAATGGGCAACCGATCGATGTGGATTTTCGAAATGTGGTATATACCATAAGCATAGGTGCGTAAACGCACCTATGCTAAAAACGATTTATTAGCCAACTGAGCTATCTTGCCAAGCATACATAAGATGCGTATTTTATACATTATATAAGCAATCTTCGTAGTTTCACAAATTTCAACGACAACAACAGAACTCTCCAAATTATTCAATCGTTTCGCGTTGCAACGCTTTATAATTTTTAGGTTTTTAAATCGTCAAAAGATGCATATAATGGCTATATTAGGCAATGGCAAATGTTCAGTAATACTGTTTCCTCTCAAATATCTGAAACAACTTTTTTCAATTTTGTCAATTAACCAAACCGTAAATAGATCCCTTTAATATGCATGTACACATAGAAAAATATTGCAGACATACACACACGCAAAGTATAATGTAATTGAAAAAAGAAACACCATAAAATAAACTTAACAAATAAAACAAGAAAGAATAAAGAATGAATATGCATTGTTATAATGAAATATAAACACATACAGCTAATAGATTTACAGAAAGCGAAATCCTAAGCAAGATCGAGGGACACCACACATAATCAATTGGTCCCTGTCGGCTCAGGTACTACTTATAAAGTACCCCCATGTACCCTTAGGTAAACTACCATGTTCCCGGGTACGAATTAGTCGCTTAAAGGCACCATACACTATTTTCCATACACCAGGTTCCGTGTAGTAAACTTTAAAGTACCCGGGGTACCATATACACGCATACAGCTGATAAATTTACATATATTTCCCTGTGTGTGAGCGTGCTTATTGAAAGCGAAAGACTAAGCACGATCGCGGGACACCTCACATAATTAATGCTCAACTGTTAATTGTCGGCTCAGGTACTACTTCAAAGTACCCTGTGTACTATTAGTATTAGGTATACTACAATGTTACCCAGGTACGGATAATACGCTTAAAGGCACTCGGCAAGATTCCAAGGCACTTTTAGTACAGTTTCCATACACCGGATACTTTGTAGTAGCCTAAGCACGATCGAGGGACACCACACATAATTTACGCTCAATTGGTCATTGTCGGCTCAGGTACTACTTAAAAGTACCCCGGGTACTCAGAAGTATTCTACAATGTACCCTGGATACGGAAAATACGCACCCGGTCATACTCCGGAAGACTTTTTAGAACTGGTATAATATACTAATATATTTTCTGTACCCCGCATACTTTGCAGTATATTTTTTAATTACCCCGGGTACTTTGAAGTAGTATCTGAGCCGACAATAACCAATCAAGCATACTTTACTATTGCTTATATAATTATCATTATATATTTCGAGTCCGCATTAAAGACGTACATTAAGTTGACAGGTGGTAATGTATTTGTTCATTTGTTTACCATATGAGTGTTTTGGTATATACATGTATTGAAATACCTGCATTGTGTATGATAAATCTAGTAGGAGATGATTGTGGTTTTCTACAAAATTGACCGGTACATTATTAAATAAAACATGTGGTTGGGGAACAGCATGGTGTGATAAAAACAACATAGCCATGGTTTTATGTAGATTAAAATCTACAAGCCATAGTTTTGCCCAGTTACTTATAACTTGTAGGTCATGGTTCAGAACAATTTCAATGTTATATATATATTTGAGGTAGTACATTAGAGGGAAGTGTCATCGGCAAAAAGGCGGGCAGTACATTGAAGGTGCTTGACTATGTCGTTTACGTAAACAAGAAAAAATAATGGGCCTAGAACATATCCCTGTGGAACACCGGCATTAAGCTCTAACGTTTGAGATATTGATGCACCAACCACGACTTTTTGAATGCAACTCCCTAGATAACTTTTTATCCAATTAAGTAAATTACCATCAAATCCATTTTGTTTAAGTGTGAAGAGTAGTCCTGTGTGTCAGACGCGGTCGAACGCTTTAGAAATATCACAGAAAACCATGCATGTGAGTTTCTTTTCATCAATACCTTTCGTTATTCGATCAAAAATGTCGATTAATTGAGCGACCGTGGAGTGACCTTTTAAGAAGCCCGACTGGTTGGAGTATATAAGTTTGTTAGCAAGAAGGTGGTTGTATAAATGTTTATAAACTATCCTCTCCATCAGCTTGCCTACGCAACTTAACAATGAGATAGGACGGTAGTTGGAAGGATTATTCGGTTTCCCCTTTTTAAATAGAGGCATTACAATCGCTTCTTTCCATTGGGCGGGATATGTACTTTCGTTTAGTGATTTGTTAAAGAGGATACAAAAAGGCTAAGCAATAGAATTACACGTTTTCTTAATGACAATATGACTTATAAGGTCACAACTGACGGCTTTATTGGTTATTAAGCATTTAATAACATCTTTAATTTCCGATTCTGATATGGGCAGGTTATATAATTTTGCGTTAGATATATCTGAGAATTGTGGAAGAACACCGGCTGAGTCATTCAACGACGCAATGGAGGCAAAGTATCTGTTAAAACAGTTTGACTTGTCAGTATCTGACAAATGTACGATAAGATTGCCGTCAGAGTCCGTTGACTGTAAAGGTGGTATCGAATTCGGGTGAGAATTTGTTTTTATTAGTTGCTTTAGTGTTTTCCAATATTTTTTGGATTTGAAGTATTTGGTTCATCACGAGATGTTTCTAGGTTAGAATAAAACTGTTCTTCCGAATGTTTTATCATGTTAATAACCTTATTTCGAAGTTGTTAATATTTATTCCAGTTAGAAGAAGTAGGATTGTCTATGGATATGTGTTTTTGTCTATCTCGTTTACGAGCCATTGTTCTAATAGAAGAATCATACCATGGTTTGTCATGAGGGCGCACTCTGACAAGTTTATTTGGAATGCAAAGTTTTATAAGTTCGATAAGTTTGTTCGTAAACATAACAGTTGCTTCATTTACATTAGAATCATGGATAAATTCCCATTTGTACATGTAATAAGATTGTTTAGTCGATCGAAATCGGCATATTTATACAACCAAATGTTTCGTTGAATCGGTTTGCTGTTTATTAAAGGAATTATAACATGAATGGTAGAAGCATGATGGTCACTAACAGTTTGAGGGATAACTATTACTTCACTGTTCAAGCATGAAATGGTATCCGAGGCTAATATCGGATCAATTAGTGTAGCAGTATTTGCGGCGACCCTTGTCGCTTGAGAGATAACGTTGCGCATGTTATACAGGGATACTGATTGAGAGAGGCAAGCATTGTGTTTAAATTGGTCTTCATTTATGTCCCCAAGCATGATGACGTTCTTGTTTAAATCAAGCGCTTTATCAATCATGATTTCAAACTCATTCCTTGTTACTTAATCACAATAACCTCCCCTCCAATAATCAAGGTGGAAAGGCAAACAATGACAGAAAGAAATATTTTAATGCGAAACCGGTCGGAGCGATTCGTAGCTATAAGACGAATCTCGACATTAAATGGTACATTTCACATGCATTGACAAAATTTAATACCATGACATAAACAGCGAACACAAGTACAAATATTGTCGTCGATTTGATTTGTTTCCTTTCGTCAGTTGTGGGTGTTCGTGTTTTGGTTTTATTTTTCCATCTGTTTTTTTTTTCAAAGGCAGAGAAACATTGACAAAACTAGAATATATCCGGTAACTGTGTCTAAAACGGATACGTTAGCATTTACGTCGCCAATGTTTGTGGTTTCGGTTTTGTTATCCTCGCTAAATTAATTTATCCAACACTTACCTAGTTGTCTCAATGTACTGACCAGTTATTTCTACAATGACGGTGTACGGAGTCGGACTCTTGTTATACTTGTCTGTTGCCACAACCGAGAGTTGGAACGAGTTGTTAGGGTACGAATGAAGATCCGCGTTCGTTACTATGGTTCCATCTAGAATTGCGCAATAGATTATGCTTGTACACAAGCTATCATTAATTATTTGAAGATTTATGCGGCAAATACCATCTGTTTTTAAGATATGAAAATGAAGATAGTTGTACGCAATATAATAAATATTAGTACAATACATTTTCAAATTTTACCGAACCACAAAAAAGTAAAGAAAGCAATTTAAGCAAATTCAGTAGGCGGAGACTATAGAGTACCGCCGTTGTAATTGTGTATACTTCAATAAATTACCTTTTTATTGACACTTTACATCGTAGATTTTGGATTTGGGGAAAAAAATTAAATTGCGTCGCTGTGTTGAACGCATTTTTTCAAATTCAAAAAATACAGAATTTATGTGCAAACGAAATAGTCATTTTTATGACGAAATTGTGTGCTGACGAAAATAAATTGGTCAACCCACGGAATCATTAAAAAAAAATAAAAAAAAAAACTTTTACAGTGAATGGCTTTTTGTGATACATTATTCAGTGCATTTATGTTAACTCGTATTCCCCAAAAGCTAATTTTTGAATCGAACCACTTATTATGGTTATTAAATCTAAAGCACACTCTTAGATCAACTATGGGGCGTTTCCATAACAGGGCGGAAACTTTTATACACTTCGTTACCGCGTAAATGATTCACTCCGCGTAAAATGCTTACTGACCAACCTACTCGGAGACATGATGAATGGGCACGTGGCATTCGGGGTACAGGACAGCATACTGTAGATGACGTTATCGTTTTCCACGTCACTTCCGGTAGCGGTAAACACGGTGTCGGTAGCGCTGAAGTCTTTTGCGACGAGGCTAAGTTTTGTAATAGGCAACCCTATGACGACAGGTAAAATCGTTTGAAGACTCAATAAAACAGTTTGAAGATTCTTAAAGCAACTCAATGGCATCGTGATCCAAAATAAGGTTGATTCTATAAAACTAGTCCTTCACACAGGCTAATCAAGGACGACACTTTCCGCTGTTATTGTGTTTTTTGTTTAAAGAACTTCAAATCCGGTGCCAGCGCAAAGTGTCGTCCCTTATAAAGCTGTGCGGACTGCACAGGCCTTTCCGGGAAAGCACTAAACACACATGCATTGAGACACGTTCTCCTAGAGCGAGGATAATTAAATACAATGTCTGTAAAACTATGTAAAACAGGAAATCTCATGGTAAAAATAAAAAAGCTCATTGGGTAAATCTTATGTGTTTGCTATGGAAAATTTCAGAAAGAATTTGTTATAAGAAATTCTAACATCTTTTGCTTGCACAAATATAAAATGTTATTCATATAGGCAGATGGGATAATCACGTGACAAACATGATGGCGACGTTCATGCCTTGACATGTAGTTTACGATGTCGTATACTACGGAATCCTTTGAACAGTACAAATATTGTGCGTCGCCGCGACTGCCGCGCAAACTATCGTGTATTGCTTCGTGTGTCTAGTGTCGCCCTTTGAACACGACACACGAAGCGAATCACGATATTTTTCGCGACAGTCGCGGCGACGCACGATATTTTGTCGCGACAGTCTCGGCAACGCACCATATTTTTCGCGCCAGTCGCGGCAACGTACGATATTTTTCGCGACAGTCGCGGCGACGCACGATATATTTAACACGATATATTGCCTTTTGGACTACCTACACAAACGCGATATATCGTGTTTAATATATCGTGCGTCACCGAGACTGTCGCGCAAAATATCGTGTATCACTTTGTGTGTCTAGTGTCGCCTTAGCTGAAAGAAGGGCGAGATTATACTAGTAGATGGCATTATCCGGATTCCGTAGGATACCATTTATTACGTTTGTTAATTGTTAAAATGTCCCTCACTTTCCAGCCATATCGGCAATAAATGGATAAGCGTGAATAACGTATCAATATTCGCGCTATACATCGACTTTACGCTGTGAAATGTCTTAGCGGGTCACAAAATTACAGCTCCTGCCCTCTTGCTGATATGGTAGGAAAGTGAGCGGCATTTAAACAAATAATACAAGTATTAAAGCGTATAAAACGGCGAAAAATACCTGTCTCGGCATGGACGTCACCATCTTTTTTTGTCACGTGATTACCATATCGTATAAGGCACACAAAGCTGTTTAAACGATTTTAATTAAAACAAACCGTAAGACGTTATATCGGGAGACTAAAGGAATTATATTAAATCAATAAATTTCATAAACACGTTTTAATTTTAACAAACACGTTTTTTTTTGGATATCTTAAACATAAATCATGTTTCGGCCATTGCTGTCATCAGTAGTATGATTCGAAGCATAAACACAAGAAGTGACGTCAACGTAATACAGTAAAGTAACGTCGTTTGGCAAACAAAAAGACATAATGCGCAATACAAAGATGGATCAAAGTTGATACAATACTATATAAGTAATACTAGAATTTATTTTTAAAGTATCTAAATAACGCTGAAGAATTCTCGCAAGGCGTCCTTAATCAAGCATATGTTGTTCGGCTTACTGCTAAGGTTGTCGCTCGTCGGTGCTTTGTTATCGTTAATATGGACGGTGAAAATCTTCTCCGCCCCTTTGACCCCCGCGGCGTCGCTGTACTCAATGTGCAGATTGTAAAAGGGGTTCGTGTCGTAGCTAAGCGACCGCCCCGCAACCGCCTCGCTGACGTAGTAGATCACCCATACTAAAAGAAATCGTGCAGTCGTAAAGACGTCATAAATATGGGACATTCTCAAGAAAACATGTTTATTTATTTTAATGAACTGGCATGTCTTCAAAAGAATGTATGTTTTGTATTATCTGCAAACGCATGTTTGTTTTTGTACATGCAAGTTACTGATGCTTACATCAAATAAACTGTCCTATTCTGTTCTATAAATATACTTCAATTATGTCTTTTGGCGATTTTAATATTATACATACTGAAAATAGTGGATATGGCGTCATAAAGAAGTTGTTTAAATAAGTAGAACTTGAATGACGTCACTAGATGCAAGAATATGATAATTACTGAAAGGTAATACTTATAACGTAAACTGACGACATAAAAATACTGTTTATACTGAAATTATGTTCATCAATGTTTCTAAAGATAGAAGAAAAATGTAAGCCTATCCTGTATGTATAGATGGACGTGGCGTAATGGATATTGTGTCCGCTTAGCGACTGAGAGGTCATGGGTTCGAATACCACTGCGGAAGCTTTCTTTTGATCCCCAGTCTCAGAGACACCAAGTTACGCAGAAAACAAACTCAATAGCGTTTAATTTAGCCTTAGGTGTTTTATGCAGTAGAGCCAAAATAAATATGTATATACTGTTTTAAAACTTTTGTGGCGGGCTCGTATTTGACGTTAAACTCGTTATACGTCGGTGACGTTTAAACGCAGTCAGCCGCGTCCTCCGCTAACGTTAACGTCGTGAGTAGCTTTTCCGCAGTCTGCCACTCGTCCAGAGTAGACGCCGTCGGCAAACGTTTTATCTTTGGACCCTTAAATGATACAGTATACATTGGGTTTCGTTTGGAACTTGACTAAACCCATTTATGCCTAGAGTCTTTATAAAGGCATTGGCAAACAGCGTAGACCCAGATGAGACGCCGCTTGATGCGGCGTCTCATCTGGGTCTGCACTGTTTGCTTAAAGGAATTTCTGTATGAAACATTCTAAATATAGAAATAAATATACTCGACATCCCTATTTTTGGAAATAAATTGATCCAATTTAGAAGGATGGGAGAGTCCACTAGGCATAAATGGGTAAATGTATTTGCTTGAAGTGTCGTTTCGTGCACAGGCACTGTCTAATCTTGAACGACACTTAATGCGCATGCATTAAAACCAATTTTATCAGAAAGACGCTCATGTGAGGATGTACAAATCAACGTTAATCGCGACGTAAATATCAACGTTTCTTACGACGTAAATATCAACGTTATTCACGACGTAAATATCAACGCTACTCACGACGTAAATATCAAGATTTACTCAACACGTAAATATCAACGTTACTCAATACGTTAATATCAACGTTACTCACGACGTTTTGGACTTTGACGACGTAAGTATCCGTGGTTTGAAGAAGGTCGTCAGTGCACGTGACGTCAAGATTATACGTTGCCTTTGTCTCAATGTCCAGAGCTCCAGCCGTCTTTACGATTTGGTTGCCTGAAAGACGTCTGTGCGTGAGCTTATATACGTCTTATTCTGCGAAAACTGGACTTAATGCACGTGCTAAAGCGTCATCTCAGATCAGCCTATGCAGTTCCCACAGGCTTATCAGGGACGACACTGTCCACCTGAACTGGATTTTTAAACAAAACAAATAAATACCATAAAAGCGCAATTCATGGAATAATGAATTTGGGAAACGCATGAGGAAAACGCGTCGTATATTTTCAGATGTGTTTGTGTTAAAATCGTAAATCGATCGACCCAAGAAATCAAAGAAAATTAATACCCTACAAAAAATAATGATTCTACACTAATACGAGAGATCATGAACTTACCAGTGACGGCGAATGGTCCTCCGTCAGCGCTCGTCATTGAGCAGGTGGCATCAGACTTATCGAAAGTAACAAATCCAACGTCTTTAACGTCAACGTTCCGCTGACGTCCTCGGCGACGTCACTGGAACCCCAAGGATTAGTAATCAACGGTGCCTACGGAAAAAGCGTAAAACGTCATCCCAGATACGCATGTGCAGTCCGCACAGGCTAATCTGTGACGAAACTTTCTTCATAAGGTGGATTTCTTTCAGAGATGACCCCGTTTTCCCAGAGCGAGATACATATAAAAGATATGAGTTGGTTCTGGTCGATAATTTTTATTTGAATAATTATTATTTACGAATAGTGCAACCGCGTTCAATTCATAGAAACATTTATTAAATAGCATTTATTGACAAACATTACTTCCTTGCAATGTAGCCACATCTCAGTTAACATATTCACCAATGAGAATGCAATTAACATCTCACCTTACTTAGAACTTAAACCTAGCATATGACAAACTTTAAAAGGCTTTAACATGCACACTTCTGTTTCTCTAGAGCAATGAAAAAGAGGCCCTTGACGTACCGTATTGATGATGTTCACAATCAGCGTCTCTCTGACGTTGGACACGGAGTCGCCGCACGTGTTCTCGGCGTTCACGGCTCCGGAACTTTTGAAATCGAATCCGCCCGGATTATGGGCGTACACCAGGTACTCTGCATGGAGATGCAAACACTGCTAAATTGGTCGTTGTCGGCGCATGTCCTACTTAAAAGTAACCCGGGTACTCTTAAGTACTCTCGTAAGTTATAAAATATGCACAAACTACCGGTACACAAAATAAACATACACACACACAAATAAGGCATCGTTTCTATCCCTTATGATTAAAGTGATAAGATCAACACACGCTATCATTAAAGTGACATTTATATTGTTTTACCGGAACTATTTTTTTTACAAATAGCGTGTGTAATATTTTACAAATATAATAATTTGTAAATTGCATAAAGTAAAAATAAAATTCGTTGCATTCTGTGAAAATTGATTTTTATTCACTCATGATCATAGAAAACAATATTTTTATTGATCACTCGTGAATTAAAATCGATATTTCCCAAATCCAACAAATACCCTATATATATATATATATATATCAATGACGTAAATGGTGACGTCACGTACGAGTATTTTGCGGTATCACAGTACTTTGCTCCAAGGGTAGAATGCCCGCGGCAAACGCAGTATCGCTCAAGTAACATGGTGGAACTTGAAATAAACATAAAGAAGATCTTAGACGTAATTTTTTATATTAAAACGACATAGTTTTACCCTTTGAGTACAAAAAAAGAAGAAATCCACCTTCGTAGCGTTACGTTTTGTTGACAAAGTGTGATTTTCTATTGACGCAATTATCTTTTTACACATAAACAACATTTTGATACAACTTAATTTGACGAAAATAATCCGAAGAAAGTGTAATTAAAAAAATAAAAATATCACACTTTTGCTAGAAACATAGAACGCATTGGGTTTAGTAACAATACATTGAGCAATTGATCGACGGAATAGTCTTCCCAAACTTGTGAGCGATCGAGCGCAATACAAGTACAGTGGTATTTAATTTGCGATATTAGAGGTGAGCGTAAGGTGCAAAATAACAAAAGTCATTGTGTAAGTATTTGCTGATCATCTACCAAGCGCATACAGCTTATTAGATGGTGTCATTTAACATTAATAACAGTTTAAAGAACAATAAACAGTATGTGTCGTAAAATATGTAGGGTTTACCAAAATATAACGAATAGAAATAAAAACTCTGCTTTAAAAATTAATGCGGGGCAAAATGGACCATGCGGGCGACTAATAATTATATGTAAAAATACGATACTCATTTTGATCAAATGTGTGTAGTGTTAAAGGGGCCTTTTCACAGATTTTGGCATGTTTTGAAGTTTGTAATCAAATACTTTATATTGATAAATGTAAACCTGAAATTTTAAAAGCTCCAGTAAAAAATCAAAAATAAAAATTAAAAAAGGAAAAAACAAAAAAGTAGCACGCAGCAGGGCTCGAACCAGTGACCCCCGAATTCCTGAAGTAAAAACGTATTAGCAAACTTACCTATCCTGCCAAGCATACATTACATGCGTATTTTATACGTTATATAAGCAATATTCGTAGTTTCACAAATTTAAACGACAACAACAAATTATTCAATCGTTTCGCGCTTTATAATTTTTAGGTTTTTAAATCGTCAAAAGATGCATATAATGGCTATATTAGACCATGGCAAATGTTCAGTAATACTGTTTCCTCACAAATATCATAAATAAACCGAAAATTTGCGAATCTGAAACATTTTTTTTTTTAATTTTGTTAATTTACCAAACTGCGAATAGTTCCCTTTAAGATTGAATAAAGATACGTATATTCAAAGAGGAATAGAAACACCCAATCTCCACGCAGAGTTGTGGTTCCTTGCTCTAACATGCCATCTCTGACAAAACAAGAAAATCCTACCAGATTTGGTAGGATTTTTTTTAAATATTATACTATGAAAAATTATATTATTTTCATTTATATTTTGAAAATAGTGTTTAAGTTTAGGTTAATAAAAAAAAATTGCCTTAATTAAAAAAAGTAAATATAACAACGGTAAAACTATTGTACCACGTGGCTAGGCTTTCATCACGTGGTCGGTTATAAAGGCAAGGGTTTGAACCAGCTATGAGGGTTCCAGTCAAATCTCTGCGTGGAGGTTGAGAAACCCTAAACCACAAGCTGTGGCGTCGTGTAAACAATGACTTCATCATCCATATATTAATAGTTTTATCCAAGCAATTATTAAAATTCTTAAATAAACCCGAGTTTATAGCATATTGCATATTTCGACAATTAATAGATCTATATTTCCACATCAGGCAAATGGTTTGTGAAATTAAAAATCACAATGTTACACATACCGCCTAGGTCCGATACTGTGAGAGAATATAGCAATGTTTTAGACGTCACTGACTCCGCTATTGACGTAAAGTAACCGCAGGAAGGTTAACTAACACCGGAGGCTGAAAGAGAAACAGACACTAATTTTTTGAGTCTTGTTCTGAGAAAACTGGGCTTAAATCATGTGCGTAAAGTGTCGTCCAAGATTAGCCTGTGCAGTCCGCAAAGGCTACTTTCTGCAGTTTCTACTCAAAAATCCAGTTAAGGCGGAAAGTGTCGTCCCTGATTAGCCTGTGCGGACTGCACAGGCCAATCTGTGACGACACTTTATGCACATGCATTAACTTGATTAAGCCCGATTTTCTCAGAACATGACACATTTAATGAAATGAGCTGGTTCGATTAGAAAACGGGGTTTAAAGGGACCTTTTTACGTTTTGGGAAATTGACAAGATTAAAATAAATTGTTTCAGATTCGAATATTGTTGTGTAATTATGATATTTGTGAGGAGACAGTAATACTGAACATTTAACATGACGGTTGAATATGGCAGATGAATATGGTTGGATACAGATTGACCGACATGCATATAGCGCGACGTTTTCTTTACTCGATAATTCCTGTCGTACTTTTTTTAATTTATAAAAACACTATTAGGCTTTGTTTTATTTTAAGTTACAGTGAAATTACCTTTGACCAATGGTGGAAAATGGGAGGGGCGTAATTTCCTCTTTGTTAGTATACCAAGTATAATCCATGACAGACATACAGTTGGGCTGTTCTTCGTCTTGGATTACTTACGTTGTTTTCCAGATCCACTGCGTAATAATATCTCGCGCTAAAGACTTTGCCGTCGTCGCAAATAATCCCGATGTTATGAACGGGCGTGACGTCATAGTTCAAGGACGCTCGCGGGCGTCCCTTGTACCAAATCTGAAACGCTAAAACAAGGGAAAAAAACAAGCGATTGTTCATATAAATTGTATCACGTTTTCATGCCTGCTTTAACGCAATAAGACCGACACTGAATGTTGAAAAAAGCAAACACCCGCAGGGTAGTGACACCATCATAAACATTCATCGATTGTTTGCCAATCTTCATATCTTTATATTTATTTACTTTTAATTATTTATTTATTTATTTATTTATTTATTTATTTATTTATTTACTATATATTTATATTTTTATAACGTTTGACCTTTGACGTTGATTTTCAGATTTGACAGATGACATCAAGCAGATATGACGTCATCAGAATCTTTAAGGCTGAATGAGTTTAGCTCCAGAGCGGAAACGGAAGTGTCTTCTAGGAATTGATATGACGTCATAGGAAACGACGTTAGAACTGGGTCCTACGAGGAAATGGATTTTAAAATAAATTTCATGTACAATTGCAAAATGGTTTATAACCGTGTATTGCTTTCCCCGAGATTAAATAAAGAGACCTCTGGAAGCAAAAGATGAAGCGTTACCACTTTGTTAGGCTTGCTGAAGAAAATATGAGAAGAAAAACGCTTTTTTGATAAGTTATTGCGCATTCTCGAGAAAAAAAAGCGTTACAAAATCTGTCATTATTTTTCCAATTACGCGTGATGAATAGCCATAAATGAAACAATATCTCCTTTAAACATATAGTAAAATTCTTCTTAGAATCTATAACAATTATTTTGAAAACCGTCATTTAAGCAAACTTTGAATGAAAAAGTCATTTTAAGGTCAACCACGATTCCGGTATCCTACAGACGTACCTCATCAACGATATTGACGTTGAAAGTCCCGGTGATGACGTTGACGGGGTTGCCGTCAGTACACCGTATCGTTAACGTCAACGGCACGGCCTGGTCGTTGAAGTCGATGGCAGCTTCAGTCACGGTGCTAGAGATCCTGACTTCAAATTCTAGGAATTAAACAGCACAAAAAAGCATTTGCTTGTGCGCATAACGAGAGTATTTCATCGAAAAAAGAGACATTAAAAAAAATACAAATAATCACACTTGTCACACATACTTTCAATAGCTTATGAAAAACGAAGATTTTCAAAGATCGAAGCGTTTAATTGTTTCAATTACAGTATCATATTAAAAACAAATAATACTGGTATTATGTTCAATTCATGCACAGAGTATTAGCAACCTTAAAGTGATATAACTATTCTGACTTCCATTAAAGAGGAAATCGTCGTTCCGGATTAGCCCTTTTAGACTAGACAGGCTAATCAGGGGCGATTAATGCATCTAAAAAATAGGACAATACTTTAAGCACATGCCTAGTTGTTTCGTCAGACAAAAATTCACTTATTCTCCCTATCGAAACCTTTTTGGCGCTTCTATTTGGTAACGTACTCACGTCCCAAAAAAGCACAATGAAGTGACCGTTTAACGACACTACTAGACTTTATCAATTTTCAACAGCGATACTTTCGTAAATAGTAAATGGCTCCCAATAAGCAAGAGTTTTGTAAATTTATAAAAGCTTTGTATCAGGAATATAAGCATACTTAAGCCAATGATCTGACTCAACTTAGAGTGTTATTCTTAATTAATGTATTATTTATTCATTCATTTTATTTTATTTATTTATTTAGTTATTTATTTATTAATTATTGGTGTTCATAAAAGCTTTTTTGAGTTGCTAGTACGACTCAATCCTGAGTTTGCATAGAAATATGTGCGTATTCTTATCAAAGGGGGAAATCGCGTGATAGTCAAGATGGCGAAGTCCATAGCGGCAAAAAATAAGTGTCTCGACAAGAACGTCGCCACTTTTACTATCAAGTGATTACCCCCTCTGTTATAGCTGGGATTATGAACGTTGCCACTTTTACTATCAAGTGATTACCCCCTCTGTTATAGCTGGGATTATGAACGTCGCCACTTTTACTATCAAGTGATTACCCCCTCTGTTATAGCTGGGATTATGAACGTCGTAACTTTAACTATCAAGTGATTATCTGTTTATCTGGGATTTGAGATTGTTCGTGAGCAGACCGACATTCTTCATACTCCGCTACGAGGAAACTTTATTCTTAGCATTTTAGTTGTGCAAAAAAAGATAAAAAAGCTCACATGCAAAACACGGAGCACTAATGTTTCTAATGATTATTCACCTGGTTGAGAAACATTCACCGGTGACGTCACATTTCTGATCTCATACACGGTGGTGGATGGTGACGTCACAGAACACGCCGTATCCGGGTCGGTAGTTGTAAACTTCCCGAGTAACATCTGTGTGACAGTGGAGTCAGATACGTTAGGGGAACTTCCGGGGATCCCGGATACAAAACTCGGCGGCTGCCAAAACAGAAGGACAATAAGAAATCAATTTAACGGCCAGGCGTCCTTTTGGGGTTTTCGTTTGGTTAATATAAGCGCATTTATGTGAATATCTATTATTGAGGACTCTTGTACCGCGATGACTCCCGGTTCACATTTTGTTCCGGAATAACCACAAAGGCGGGAATATTTATTGTTGAGGCAACATTTGCCGGGATGATTTTTTAAAACCTTTTATTCAGAAATTCATATAAACATACACGGATTCATACTATTTATTAATATATCATAACAGTACCAATACATACTACAATACAATATAGCATGTAATGAACAAAAGTACAATTGGTAGTTATATATTCGTGTAATCCTCATATACATTTCTGGAAAAAAATGCAGAGAAATGCAAGAAAAAAGGAAGAAAAGTTGCACGCAGAAAAAAACCTGGACAAAGAAACAAAACCATTTCGATTTACTCATCCTTAAATTTGTTTTCAGTGACAAATGTATAGTTTATATATATGATTTCTTGTTTTGTTATCATTTGGGTCTAGTATAACTACATTCATTTGAATATCTATTATTGAAGGCACATTAGCTGGGATGACTGTTTGGTATCGTTTGGTTTCGGTGTAACCACATTTACTTGAACATCTATTATTGAAGGCGTATATACCGGAATGTTTGATCGGTTTACGGCTAATCCAGTTAATTTTAGCATGTTGGACAACCTACCGTATCAATCACTGGTTGTGTGAACGTCGCAGTGACGTCATTGTCGCCATCTGAGCAGTCGACGTTGATGACGTAAGATCCGTTCGCTGCTCTTAGCGTTACCCCCGCCTTTACCTGAATTGTAAACCCCGAAAACGTGCAAGCGATGTGTTATATTGACACGAGCCTCGCTCTGGGATAACGGGGCTTAATGCATGTGCGTAAAGTGTCGTCCTATATTAGCATGTGCAGTCCAAACAAGCTAATCAGGGTCGACACCTTAGTTACAAAAGTTTAGGCAAAATGGCGGGCTAATCTGGGAAGACACTTTTACAATATGCATTTAACCCCGTTTTGCAAGCGCGCGTCCACACGCAGTGTTAAAAATGTTTTAATCTAAGAAAATTGCGTAAAATAATCCTACTGCATCGACAAGAAACAACATATATTTTATGCTTTCCGGTGGTTTATAGAGAAATATCAGTGCGTTAAACCTATAATTTCACTGTTTCAAACAGTGAAAATTAACAGTGAAAACTATCGATAATTTTCACTGTTTACTGCGAAATGACGTTATTTTTTTACAAAATGACGTCATTATCCCAGCGAAATTCATTAGTTAAACTCTTTAACAATGTATATAAACTTTTTAAAAAGCATAAAATAAAAAGAAAATTTGTTGGATTCGGAGGAATATCGATTTTACTTCACTTGTGACCATAGAAATTATATTTTTTCACGAGTGGCGCACACTCGTGGCTGCGCCACTCGTGAAAATATTATTTTCTATGATTACTCGTGAATTAAAATCGATAATCCACCGAATCCAACAAATATCTTCTATTTAAATTAAACATTGAATAACAGATTTACTATAAGAAAGCATATGATTGCTTTTATTTTATTTTGTTCTTCGGTTTTAAGAAGACTGATCGACGTTTGCACGTATTTAACAGCAAACATATTTGTGGGTCTTTTAACCGATGTTCTTGATTTAAACTCACTTAATCCATAAATGTTCTGATTATTTGACCCTCTTTTTTTGGCAATTATCTCTATAAATGTTAGTTATTAGGGCTGATGCAGAAATCCAAGTAAAGACCCCTAAAGCACTAAGCGGACAATTAGCTGTACTGTATAATGCATTTGATGACGTCATCTTGTTAACATTTATGACGTCATTTAATGTTTACCTATATACCTAATGTTGACTAGAAGTATAGATAATAATTTATTACTGCCCTTTTGCATTGCAATATATATCAGATCAGGCTTAAATAATAATATTATCTTTGGATATTCGAGCCAAGTATAATATTTTATAAAACAATAGGACAATAGCCTATTTTTCTGTGTATCATACATCCATGAACACATTTTAAACAGATAATAAAATATAATCGCTAGAACGTTGATTTTTTAGGTAGAATATATATGTATTCATAACGTCATTAGCACTTGCGCTTTACATTTGTATGGTACGTTTTTTTTTCATGGCATTTGTGCTTAAAATATATTACATCTTAGTATCAAATTGTTGTTGTTTTTTGTTAAATTTGAATCGTTTTTACCTTTTTATTGAAACAGATGACTAAAAAGTTGATCCCTAGTATTATATTATTGATTATAAAACAACGCCTACTAGTAACTAACCGGATATAAAAATCATATCAGGCAACTTTAATATCAACATAACGATATGATTAAAAACGCTACTGTGATATCATACAGTATATAAATATTACATGGCTGACAGGGTGACAGTAAATTTGTCAACTTGAGGAAATACTGTCAACCGAGGCGAAGCCAAGGTTGACAGTATTTTTCCGAAAGTTGACAAATTTACTGTCACCCTGTCAGACATGTAATATTTATTTTATTATACCGAATAAACTATTAAAACATGAACAATTTATATGAACCATGAACAATTTAAATATTCAATAATTGAATTTTGTTTCAGCAATGAACAACCATTAATATGTTGAGTGGTTCAGATTTACGGGCAGAGCAAAATGAACTTCGCTTTATTCGGCACCGACCTAGTAATCAATTTATCCCACCAATTTTCTTAGTTGTCAATTATTTCTTTAAAAATATACATCTATTACAGAACCAGCTTTCCGTATTTTATTTTCATCACTTGATTACGCAATTTATGACGTACTTGTGTGACGTCATTTCGGTGACGAAACATTTTGGGACAACAATATAGACGTGGTGTTGTTTTTTAATTACAGTAAAATATTTGTTTAAAGCATCGAACGAATCCAAAACGTATTTCGGATTGTGTGTTTGTCATGCATAACACCTTAAGAACAGAGTCTGGAAGTGTATATCGTTGTAACTTTATTGTTATTAACATTGATTAAAGTTGCCTTTGAGGTAAGCGTGCCGTTTATACTAAATTGATTTTCTTTTTGACTCCTGTCAAAGCTTAAAAATGGCATTTATCTATTATAGAGCACAGTTTCAGCTGAAATCGATATTTTAATTACCCAAATGCAACGGACACGCAAATCTGCGTACTGCGCATGCGCGAATGGGACAGTATAATTTGCGAACATTCCGCACGTGATTGCTAAGGCAGCGGGATACAGTATTTTTTTGTCAGTAAATTTTTTCCCGCTGGTGGCACTTGATTGCTATGGCAGCGGGATACAGTATATTTTGGACAGTAAATTTCTTCCCGCTGGGTCTGACAGTATTTCTATGTCACGATGGCCTATGGGAGTTTAGCATTGTAAATAAAAGTGAGGTATAATAATAAAAAATGGCGCCTCGACGTGAACTGACTTAGCCAATGAAACATTAGTATCATATAAAACTTAAACTTCATGAGCCTCGTTCATTGAAAACTAGGCTAAATGCATCTGCGTAGTGTCGTCCAGATTATCATGTGCATTCGACACAGGCTAATCAGGGACGACATTTTCCGCTTAAGCTGGATTGTCGTGTAAAGTTCATAAAAACAAAAACAACCTATAAAAGCGAAAAGTGTCGTTCCTTTGTTGGCCTGGGTCCGCTCAGGGACGACATTCAGCGCATATGCATTAAACACAGTTTTCAGGGACGACATTCAGCGCATTTGCATTAAAACCAGTTTCCCAAGAGCGAGGCTTAATTTTTTATTATTTTTTCCAGTTTATTACTTGATGCGACACCAGCAATCACTTCAAAAAGGGCGTTTTCCGGCACTCTTGCAGAGCAGTTAACGGCGTTGTCGCTATCGGTGACGCTGAACGTGTGAAGGGTCTCGGTGGCGTGCTTAAGACCGTTGAAAATGTTAGTTCCGGTCGCAGGCAGTGCGGTGACAACCGGCGGCTGAAGTCAAATAATATAATCATTTCACAGGATATTACGTCATCACTTTGGAATATTTTATGTTACTAGTTTCCATTCGACACGGGTTTTCGGTGAATTTTAAGCGAGACAAAATTACACGTCAAGTCAATAATTGTTATTAATATTCAAAGACCACATGTCCAATATATGAAACAAACATCTGGGAAAGCCGGAGCTTCCCAAGCAATCAGGAACGACACTTTCCGCCTATGCTAATATGGAATGACACTTTGAAAATCCCATGCATTTAACCCGGTCTTCTCAGAGCGAGGCTCATTTTTTCAAACACAACGTTGTTAAACTCCAAAGCAAACAACATAAAAGGTGTGCCGGCAGGCTTACGCGCAATTGCGTGCATGGGTTCAAGTGAAAAACAATCGAGTCGAAGTGTCACTGTTTAAATAAACATATATAACGATGTACAGCAGTTTTTGAAAGTGCATTTTAAACCATCAGGGCTGGTCGTTTTTCAAAGAGTTTTTAAATTTATACAAATAGTTTAGTGCTTTCCAAGCAATTCATCAGGATTCCCATACCCTATAATAACGTGAACGCAACTTACTGAGTCGACAATGTTGACGTTAAACGTCCCCGTGATGTCATTAAGAACGTTCCTGTCAGTGCACTTGATTGTTAACGTAAGGGAAACAGGCGGGTCATTGAAGTCGATAGACGCCTGGGTAACGGCGTTACTGATCCACACTTCAAACTCTGTAAAACTATGGTTCTAGATTTAAGCCTTCACGCAATAATATTTCAAAGCGGAAAATGTCGTCTGAGCGTACGCGGAATGCACAGGCTTATCTGAGACGACCTTTTACGCAGATGCATTAAGCCCCGTTTTCCAAGAACGAAGCTCGTATGTGCTATGTTTACCTATGTGTCATGTTTACTTATGTGTTATGTTTAGTTATGTGTTATGTTAACTTATGCTTTATGTTTACATATGTGTTATGTTTACTTATGTGGTATGTGTACTTATGTGGTATTTTTACTTATGTGGTATGTTTGTTACGGCGCCTCCCTTAAAAAAACATTAAGCGAACCGCTCTGTGAAAATGGGGTTTAATGTGCGCAAAGTTTCTTCCCAGATAAGCCTGTGCAGTCCGCATAGGCTAATCCGGCAAACACTTTCCGCCTAAACTGGAATTTTTGCTAAGAAGAGACTTTTTGTAAACGAAAAATATCATAAAAGCGATAAGTGTCGTTTCTGATACATACTGCACAGGCTAATATGGGATGAAACTTTCCGCACATGCATTAAACCCCTTTCTCACAGAGCGCGGCCCATTTATTTTTTTCTAAATTGTTACCCGGTTTCTAAGGATCGGTCGGTGACGCCACTTTTCTGATCTCATAAACGGTTGTCACAGGTAACGTCACAGAACACGTGGTATCAGGGTCCGTAGTTGTGAACTTTCCCAGTGACGTCGCAATCACGTTGTCGTCTGAGACGTCAGGGGAATTCCCAGGAATCCCAGATACAAATGTCGGCGGCTACTCGGAATAAAAGAAATAGAGGATATTTGGTGGATCTGGTAGAATATGGATTTTAATTCAGGCTTGATCACATAAACAAATATATGATCACGAGTGAATTTAAATCGATTTTCCAGCAAAGCAATTAAATTTTATTTTATGCTTACAAATGACTTTTTTGGTATTTAACCTGGAGAATTACTCTAAAATAATGGCATCACGACATATAAACAATAACGTTATTTCACTGTAACTTTCACTGTTTTAAACAGTGCATTGTCATTTTTAATTGACTGATATTTCTCTATAAACCACTGGAAAGCATAAAACCCTAAATGCAACACACGAATCACGCTCTGGGAAAATCCACTTAACGCATGTGCGTAGAGTGTCGTACAAGGATAATCAAGGAAGACACTTTCCGCCTTTATTGTAATCTTCTTTAAAAATGCCGTCTCTTCTGAGCAAAATTCCAGTTTGGGGCGAAAATGTAGTGCCCGATTAGCATGTGCGGACGGCAAAGGCTTATATGTGACGAAACTTTACGCACATGCATTAAATCACATTTTCCTAGATCTCGGCTCAAACATATAACTTAGCGGGATGACCTAATTACAGCTCCACTAAGGAAATCGCCTGTTGTAAAGTCAAGATATACAGCGAATTTTAATATGAAACGCAAAACATTTTGCTGATATGGCTGAATAGTGAGCGTCATTTAAAAAATAATTAATGTAATAAAGGGTATAAGACGCCAAAAAATAACTGTCTTGGCATGGACGTAGTCATCTTGACTATCCCGTGATTACCTGCTCTGTATATAGTGACTAAACAAAAATCATAGCTTCATTTTATTGAGGCCTGAGAACAACTAGGTCCTGTTAATTTAAAATATAGCTCCCCTCCTGACAGTGTTGCGCATGAAATGTTTGTAAATCTTCATAACATGTTTAAGGACTATCATGTTTTCAGCTGGAAAAACATGCTCAGCAATGTAAGATATTTGTATTGTATTTTTGAAGATTTCACGGATAAAAAACAATATTTTTTTTAATGTTCAAATTGGCATAACTTCACTAAAGTTTAACTAATTTTCAAATATTTTTCAGTTTTGTAATTCTTATGTAATTCTCTTAAATTTTATACAAACATCAATGGATACTCAATTTTGTTTTCGATACCACAACAGCATTACGTACTTTATCAAGGACTGGCTGGGTAAACGTTGAACTGACGGCGGTTACGGCATCTGTGCAATCAACGTTCATGACGTACGGACTGACAGCTGCAGCCAACGTCACTCCTGCTTTCACGCGGATACTGAACGCTGAAAAGAAACGTGGTTTTATTTCATTTTCATTACAGACATTGTTTGTGAATATTATACGCATCATATATAGTTATCACGAATTTAACGAACTGTTTAAATCTGTGTTGAAAACGTTTGGCTTATATTTCAGTAGGAAAAGAGAGCATATTATTGCATACTGACAAGGCAATCCAAGCAACTTTATATCACTAAACAAATGACTATAGAAAACAAAACGGTGGCTCTGATCGACGTTTCTGTTAATTAGCAATTACTGAAAAATCAGTATTAAAGGTCATATTCCGATTTTATAACAAAACCTTTAATAAGTATCGATATTCTAAACCGATTGGAATCATCAAGAGCAATGGCAAAAATTATTATGCTACTAAAAAAAACGAAAATCTTGTTTTTCGTAAACCGCTCGGGTATTTTGCCCCCTTTTTTTATAGAGACGTCATTTTTACACAACGCGCATGCCAAGGAAACTCATGAATTATCGTTGATTTCGTGGTTTAGTTACGAATATACGATTCCACAGTCCGACTTATGTTTTTGTTTGGAAATTAAAAATCCGCTCATTTTCATGTCGTTTTTTATACCACAAGAAATTTAATGCCGACAAACTAGAATTAGTTAACACTGTTAATAAAAAGCGATTAAAAGGTGGGGGGTAATTGTGAAACCATGTACCAGGGCTAGTTGCGGCTACCAATTCAAAAAAGGTGGATTCCGGCGCTCGTGTGGAGCACGTGACAACGTCCTCGCTGTCGGTGACGTTGAACGTATGGATGGTCGCCGCGGCCGCCTGCAAACCATCGTTGATGGAAGTTCCGGTAGAGGGTAGTAAGGTTATTACTGGGGGCTGTAGTTAAACAATTAACTGTAATTTAAATGGGCAATACGTATATGAGCCTTGCTCTGGGAAAACAGGGTTTAAAGCATCCGCGTCAATTGTCGTCACATGTTAGCCTGTGCTGTCCGCACTGACATATCAGAGACGATAACATTAATTCTCTTCTTCACGAGAATTATGTTTAGGCAGTAAGTAGCGTCCCTTTTTATCCTGTGCGAACTGCATAGTCTAATCTGGGTGAACACTTCACGCACAAGCCCAGTTTTCTAGAACGATGCATATAATTAATAGAAGGGAAAGTGGACATCCTTGTGAAATTCCTTTTTTTTACGTTAAAATATATCTTCTGACAAAATGACGATTGCTTGCTAGTCATGACGTTTTTTTTTTATGATTTTGAAAGATAATATGGTTATTGTTAATATAGATTTATTTAATGATTTTTTTCAAAGTGGCGAAATGAGGATTTAAATAAAAAATGAAAAAAAATGAAAAAATCAGTTATTTAAAAAGTTAGTTTTCATAATATTCAAACAGGCAAGATATATCTCCCAACTTGATTAAAATAGTTAACGTATATGCTTGTTTATTGGTACAAAAATTACAAAGCGTTTAAATCGCTGTTAGTCGAAGCAAAACAACGTGTCACCGACATATGGTTTAAACTACGTAATAGTTTCACAAGCATTCGTGATTCAGAAGTACAGAGTCAGTTTTTCCTTTATGTTCGATCCACACGGCACGATCTTATTTTATCTTTTCTTTGTGTTTATGCTTTTAAAAAGTCCCATATCTTATAATTTTGTTACTTATTCAATTTAATTATATTTTACGTTAATACGAAAATCTGTCAAGAAGTACATTAAAAATCTGAACAGAAATTTCATACCTATCAATTCGTGCCTTTTACTTTTAATTTCTTAATGCATGTCGCTGATACTGTGCTCTGAAACGTTTCCGAAATTGCTCCTTTAACAAACCTACATTGGTCCAACTTAATTATATTTTCAAAAGCATGAATTGTGTCCTTGACCTTTGACCTTGACACGTCACGTCTGTTATGTTAGTTTAAAATCCATTTATGTTAAATTACGTAGCGCCCATGAAAGTGTTGTTGTTGTTTTTATAGAGTTGGTATTGAAAGGTATGCATAAATAGATATACATACGAAAAAATTGCTGATTCAAACAGTTCCATACAAACCTCGTCGACAATATTGACGTTAAACGTTCCCGTGATATCATTCGCGACGTATCCGTCAGTACATTTTACCGTTAACGGCAACGGAACGGTCTGGTCGTTGAAGTCGATAGATGCTTGAGTTACGGTGATTTTGATCCAAACTTCAAACTCTGTTAAACAAATATATGACGTCATACTATACACATATATGACATGACTCATAATGTACCAAAAAATAACGCCAAGCTGATCCACACTATTCACATATATCACGTTAACATGACTCATACTGAACACATACATGATGTCATATTGTACACATATATAACGTAATATTGTACACACTTATGACGTCATACTGCATTGTTAGACACAGCAAGAGAAGAAACTGTCAGATTAGATGGCCGTTTACAAGGAAATTTGAAAAGACTCAGTTGCGGCCGCGATTTAACCAAGCTTGGGATATTCGTGAGGAAACAATTACATATTATATAAAACGTTATCTGTGAAATGTCACGAATGTCGATGTTTAATTTGAAAGAATTGCCAGAATCAAAGCTCTGCTCTTTTACTAAAATGTGGTCGGGGATCGAACCCGGTACCGCGTCGCTATAAAAGCTAGCTCATAATGCAAGGCAGTATAAGTTCTTCTTATACCGCACCCTGATACATTAAAATTGAAGGAGATATGTTTTATAATCTCACATACTAATGCAAAATAAATGCGATTAAAAGATGAATGAACGGACGGGTCGACGATGAGACTTCTATTGGTTCAATTGCTTTGTCGGCTCAGTTACAATTTAGAAGTACCCCGTGTACTCTTAAGTACTCTTAAGTTTACTTAACTGTACCCCGTGTACAAAAAATACGCTTAAAGGTATCCGGTCATACCCCTAGGTACTTTCTTACTTAGTATGTATTTTCCGTACCACGGGTACTTTGTAGTATACTTATGAATATCCGGGTACTTTTAAGTACTTATAGTTCCTGAACCGATGAACCGACAATGACCAATTGAACATTTCTAAATGTACCCTTGTGGTGGTTCATGAGCCTTAAAATTGTAGGCATTCACACTATGATCAATGATTACTCTACCAGGTTGTTGAGAATTCGCCGGTGACGTCACTTTCTGACCTCATACGCAGAGGCTACGGGTGACGTCACAGAGCAAGTTGTATCAGGGTCTGTAGTTGTGAATTTCCCGAGCAACGTCCTGTGTGACAGTGGCGTCAGAGATGCTCGCAGAACTTCCGGGCATGCCGGAGACAAAAGTCGGCGGCTAAAGTGAAATACCAATGCAGTGGTAAACATAAACGTAATACATTATTACGTGATAGAACGCTTCATTCATGATATAACAAAAGTCGGCGGCTAAAGTGAAATAGGTAACAGTTCACTTGTAAATAAACCCTTTGTTTGCGGGGGGGGGGGGGGGGGGGGGGTGGGGGGTTGGGGGTAACATAAAATTGCCTACCGTATTAATACAGGCTGGCTGTGTGAACGTGTGATTGACGGTGTTGACGCTGTCTGTACAATCCACGTTGATGACGTGAGGTCCATCGGCGGCCGCTAACGTCGCCCCCGCTTTAACGCGGGTATTGAACGCTGAAAACAAGCATAATTCGTCGGTCGATAAAAAAAAATAACTCGCCGAAATAAGTAATTATGAGCATTTGTTTGTTTACTGACTACTGGAGGAAAGGAGATTCTTACTGTAGCGGAGGGAGAAAGAAACTCGTGAAATGGTATACTTTAGACTCTTGCTTGGTGAAATATGACCAGCCCTCTATCAAAAACGGGGCTTTTATGGAATTAAAAAATATATATTTAAGCTGAAAGTATCGTGGCTAATTAATCTATGCGAACTGCACAGGCTAATCAGAGAAGACAATTTACGCACATGCATTAAGCTCCGTTTTCCCAGAGCACGGCTCTTGAAGAGTTTAAGATAATTGGATCCTATCTAGATCTGACGAGAAAATTACTCCAGAAAACCAGATTTTAACTTGCAATCGTAACACGAGACTATGCGATATTGACTTATAATTCATTTCAAATGTGTTTTACATATAAAGTAAAATCCATTTCTGTTTAGCCACTTTTGCAACATTGAAATTCGACGACAGACAACCTGGGCTAGTGGCGAGTACCACTTCAAAACGGGCGTTTTGCGGCGCTCTCACGGAGCAGTTTACGGCGTCATCGCTGTCTGTCACGCTGAACGTGTGGAGGATTGTGGCGACCGTCTGCAAACCCGTCGTTGATAGCCGTTCCGATCGCCGGAAGTACTGATATCACCGGAGGCTAAAGTCGCCAAGAGAAAAACATGTGTAAAACCCGGCAAACCCCGTTGACTCTGCAACCTGTTACTGCATGTGCGTAAAGTGCAGTCTGCACAGGCTAATCAGGGACGACACTTTTCCACACAATGAAGATTTTCGCGAAGAAGAGACTTCCGTTCAACGAAATGAAATCCACAAAAGCGGAAAGAGTCGTCCCTGAGTAGTATATGCGGATTGCACTGGCGAATATCCTTATGGGATGACACTTTACGCAGATGCACTGAACCCATAAAAACATCCAACATTACTTTTTAAAACAGTTCCATACAAACCTCGTCGACAATATTGACGTTGAACGTTCCCGTGGTGGCGGTGTTTCCATCCGTACACGTGATCGTCAACGGCAACGGAACCGCCTGGTCATTGAAGTCTATAGACGCTTGTGTAACGGCGGCACTGACCCACACTTGGAACTCTAGAATAAGACATGTTTAAAGGTAAAAAAAAATATATTGGTTGTTTAAAATTTATTTAAAATGGTGTGGTCTTTAAGGATCTTGTTCACGATGTCACACTTTTACAACAAAGCGTAACCTAGACTTTTGGAGTTAGGGCGGCGGATGTACACTCGACACGCTTCACTTGGTGACCGACGAACTTACAGTCGGAGTAAGATCGAATGCATGCGCTTAATCGCATACACCATTGAGACTTCTGTATCGAGCTTTTATCAAGCGTGCTCCACAAAATGACTTATTATTGAGAAGACTTAATCCGTTATTAAAAGACGCCATACCCGGCTTTTGAAGATCTGCTGGTGACGTCACGGGTCTGATCTCATACACTGACGTCAGCGATGACGTAATACTGCATGTCGTGTCGGGATCGGTAACGGTGAAGACACCGAGTGACGTCGCGGTGACGGTCGAGTCGGAAAAAGACGGAGATGTGCCGGGAATTCCCGTAACGAACGTCGGAGGCTATAAAAAATATAAAATACCATGATTTTTTTGTTACAGTAAAGACCTGTATTTTATTAGTAAAATCCGTGCAATATGTGATTATATAGATGGATGTTAAGCGTTCTACATAAAAACACAGTTAATGAAATATGAGGAGTATTTTAAAATGAATTGCTCAACTTTAAAAAATGAATTGCTAAAGTCAATGGTTAATATAAAACATGTATAGCATTCGTTTTCAAAATCTGAACTGTTAACTGAATGACATATAAATAAATAGATGATCAATAGTAGAAGTAGTATTTGTTGTTAGTTGTTGTTGTTGTCGGTGTTGTCGTTGTTGTTATTGTTTTTGTTCTGTATACAATTGATCAATTATAGTGTTCGATGTCTTTGACGTTCAAGTTCTTGACCAGTTGTGGAAGTCAATTTGACAAATGAAAAGCGACCGGCAATTTTCACTATACATTTTTCTGTCAGAAAGAAACTCTATGTTAAATTCCAAAAGATTGAATGTGTATACACGAAATACCGTGTCACCTAACAGAACAGGTGAAAAGATGTTTGTGTACAATAGTACCGCTGTGAACAAAATCAGCTTGAATGTGCAACATCGTTTGCTTAAAAAAACAAGCATATGTTCAAAACCCATCAACACTCAAAATCAACGAATATTTCTTACAATATTTCGAAAAATAAAGTTAACACAAAAAAATTAATGTTACATAAGCAATATCCTAAATTGCGAAATATGTGGTCGTTCTTATGATTACGACGCTGCCCGGAGCCAGTATCGAGTTCGCTGGTAAATATTCGGATATCGTGGCGTGAAATTAACATGGAATCTTTTGTCGCAAAAAAGTAATAACGAGCATTTTGTATCTCATTAAATCTATGTTACCATACCATATATAGCGTTGAAAATTTCGCTATTGCTATAAGGAACACTGATTTCGTATGGGTTAACTTTATTTTACGAAATATTTTGCGAAATATTCGTTGAGTTTGAGTATTTATGTTACTATTAAAAAAAGGATATGTTGATTTTCAATTTTTGAGAAAAAAATGTTCTTGAAAATACAGATGATTAAAATAACGTATGTATTAATTTTTGTCTAAAATATCAGGCTTTTAAAAAACAATATCACAATATAACGAATATGAAGATGTCACAGATTCGGACTGGACAATATTTTTGTGAGCACTATAATATTGCGAGACAAATGAAGTACAATGATTATTATTTGTGATACATTAACCCATTTATGCGTAGTGGACTCTCCCATCCTTCCAAATTGGATCAATTTATTTCCAAAATTAGGGATGTCTAGTATATTTATTTCTATATTAGAATAGGTCTTACAAAAAATCATTTAAGCAAACAGCGCAGACCCTGATGAGACGCCGCATCATGCGGCGTTTCATCTGGGTCAACGCTGTTTGCCAAGGCATTTTTTTTCTAGACGTTAGGCATAAATGGGTTAATGTTCGTTGATTTTGTGGGTTTACCGATCCACGAATTTAACACAAAACTTCGGAAATGACCGACTTACATTTCAACATTTCTTCCTAAATTGAAAATCCACAAATTGACCTGCGTATGAAAATGTATTTTTAGGCAACAAAATATCATGGCCACAAATATAAAGAGAATATTATGTGAGTTTTGGATAAAGATCAAGTTTATCACGTCGAGGCTTTGAACCATTTACGGCGAGCGGCCTAGCGCTACCATGGTTCGAGCCGAGCATGATAAACTTGATATTTATGCAAAACTCACATAGTATTCTATTGATTCTATTATTTCATCCCCTTTTCCATTAATAATTATAAAACATCGCATTTTATGACGATTTATCTTTCCGTAATTGACAAAAACGTATTCTCCATTTTTTGGAATATCCCAAATCTGATCTAAAATAGCGATAGTATAAAGCTTAAGTTTATAAGATCGTTGTTATAGTATCGATTTTCATCTGGTTATAGGATAAAAATGATTTCGAAGTACCTTCTCAAGTAAGGGAGCAGTAAACGTTCTTGAACAGTTAACTGCGTGATTGAGAACCCACGAAGTCCACGAAAATTAGAGTAGACGTATAATATGGACTTCGCAGTACTTCACAGATTAACGTGTCCTAAGGAAAAGACATTTTTAAAACAAAAAATCACGAAATTAATTCCGACAAATAAAATGGTTTGTATGGTACCTTATCAAGTAAGGGAACCGTGAACGTTTCGGTTATGATATTCGCCGGCGATCTGTCATCAACGCACTGAACGTTAACGAGGAGAGGTGACGTCGCCGCGTCCAACTTCACGCCGGCTTTCACCCAGATGGCAAATGTCGGCGCCGTGCCAGGAACCACGTTGAAGAAGCTGTCCTGTGGCGCCTGTGGCGTAAGGAGGCGATACCTGTACCTTTACACCTATTTATTGTTGCTCGAATGCATCGAGAATCTAAAGGTTATTCAAACTCTATCGAGTCCGATTCCTGGTGAGATCCAGTACTTGGTGTCTTGGGAGGATATAATGAGAACTCCCACATTGGGGGATCGCACATATGAAACGCCCTGTCGCTAGGCGGACTACCATATCTATAACACCACGGCATTCTCACATAGAGGATAATTGGATGTTTATTGGTTTCGGTTGGTAATAGATTTAATGCACAATAAATAAGAAAGCTTCTTATTTGCACACATTACTGCGCCAATTGTGAAAATACCGGTATTTATTTTTATGCAGTCATGAGTTGAACAAAAGAACACTATATCAACAAGTTTACTTTAAAGTTAATGCTTTTCAAAGTTTTCTTACTGTCAAGTTCTTTTCCCATTTGCTTTTTTGTACTGGTATTTATATGTTTAGTCTCAATAGCAAAAAGCTTTTTGTTGAAGTTTACATGTAAAAAAACACTTAAAAAACAAACAGCCCGTGTTCTTTTTTTCATTGTTTGTGTACTTGATGGGTGTATAAAAAGTAATAGTAATATATACAATTTACATACAAAATCTATAGTTGATATTTCCAGAATTTTACGATTATACTCACTATAACGATTTTTATATAGTAATCCCAGAAATTACTTACCTAAATTGAGCAAGTTATGAAAACTCGGTCGTTGGGCGTCCGTGACGCTGAACGTGCGAAGTGACGCCCCGTCAGCAATCCGTCGGCAAGCGCCGGCGACAGCGTAGCGGGAAGTCCGGTAAAAACCGGTTTCTAAAGAAATATGTAGGTTTATTGTGATCTTCTTATAAATCTGGAACGTCATTACCTGTTGAAGCAATAGCGAAAACAGAAGAGTAACACATGACGTTCTAAAAATATGCAGGACCGCGACGTCAAACATAGAAATCATTTCTTTACAGGTTTATATACGAATTTCATCTTCCAAGCTTCTGTGACATTTACATTTGACTTTTTTGCCTTAAAAATTTAGGGCGTCATATGTAACCAGCATACCCATTTTGATGATCGTAAGTCAAGCGTTCTCTTGATATCGAAGGGAAAGAAATTGATTAAGGGACCGACCGACCAACTTTTGAATCATCAGGCGATTTATTGCATAAATTTATCTTACGGACGATTCCGGAAATACTCCATGTATCACGATTGTTGAGAATCTATCTAACCGAGGAATCCGGACAAAATCGATGTATCACTATTGCGGACCGACCGACGTACTTTTCGAACAGTGGAATACCAATTACAAGGACGATGAGTGCTAGAATGTATATTGAGAAAAATTATGACAGTGCAAAACACATGTTTTTTTGTCAAAAGTTTAAAACGCTAAACGTTCACATCGACTTCAGTAAACAGTTTTACTAATAATAAAACGATAAACGATTAACTTATTCGAAAACATGTTTTAACAAATGATTAAATCGTTTTTCAGTATTCATTTTTATTATGCTTACGTCCATCGGCTATATTGATGGTCCTTGATGACGTCACAGTGTTGATAGCATCAGTGCACGTGACGGTGATCGTTTAACTCGTAGCAGAGTTCTTAATCAAGCAGGGCAATCGTCTTGACGTCGAACCCTTTAAAAAAAGCACCTAATTAACCATGATGGCTTAGCAAAAGGTGTCACCGATATTTAAACCATTTTAGCATCTCTTTGACACTCGCATTAACAAAAATTCATCCACCTTCTCCTCATCATCATCAACATCCACCTCCTCCTCCTCCTCCTCCTCCTCCTCACTCATCATCATCATCATCACTATAACATCATCATCATAAGCAGCAGCTGCAGCAGTATACTGATAATTATATTCCTACTCCTCATCAACAAAACCACTATAACAATCATCATGACCATATTAATGGATTCACCACTATCACAATCATCATCATCATTAAAATAACGTCACTAAACTTACGTATTACCGTCACCAAACTAACGTAACGACGTCTGCACATTAACGTAATGACGTCACCAAACTTACGTTGAGCTCCGGTAGCGGTATCCACCTTGGTGATGCCAAACTTTGCACTCTCCGGCGCGTTGATGGAACAGGAAATAGCGTCATCCTGGTCGGTAACGGTGAACTGATGTACGGAAGTGCCCACTGGCGATAGGTCACCCAGCGGACCGGAAGTACCGGCAAAATTGGTTAGAACGGGGGCCTTTAATGAAGATTTACTCTTTTTTTTCAATTTGAAAGTAAAGCATATGCCATATCTTAAGAATTATTTTTATATAGAGAGGTAAAAAACAACTTGTGTAATGTATCCCATGATGTAGGCTATTATAATATCTAAGTCTACGCCCTTACAAACGGAATATATAGCTTATATCTATGTCCATAGTGTTTTCGCTCAGTTATATCCATTATTATTTTATTTTTGGAATCACTGTCACAACTTTAGAAAATCGTCAAATATATAAAAAGTTAGTTTTTTCAATGTTGTCCAAGCAATATCAGGCCATATTTTCTTAAAACAAACGCTTTTCTTCATTATACCGTTTGCTTCACATCGGGAACTAAAATACACAACTTCTATGTCTGGAATCGAACGTCTCCTGTACCGCAATCCTCACGCCCCCCCCCCCCCCCGCCCTCCCTTTCGCCCGCCACGCTTTGGCGATCCACAAATGTGAATTATTTCATATATCTGTCATTGCATTGACCAAATGCAACCGTCCATAGCTTAGGGATGTATTGGACGCTCTTTCTTTCCGGACACATCAACGGACCGACAGACCGAGCTACTCGAAACACTGCGTTCATGCGGTCTTCCGATTGCGGTGCTCATGTAGGAGAGAATACCGGTGAATTCGATAAGAAATGAGCCGCGCGCTGGTAAAACGGGGCTTAATGCATGTGCGTTAAGTGTCGCCCAGATTTATCTGTCTAGTCGGCAGAGGCGGGATGAAAGGGACGACACTTTCCGCTTTAACAGGATTTGTTGATAAAAAGAGAATTTCTTTAAAGCCTCTATAACGTTCAAAATCAAAGACAATTTCATAAAGTATTTAGTAAATAAAGTTAACACCTAAGCAATCGTGTTCCTTATAGCGATAGCCACAATTTCAACGCTAGATGGTCATATGATAACATATATTTTTGTAGATAAAAAAATGCTCGTTTTTATTATTTGTGACAAATTAATTCCATTTTAATTTCCCGCAAATATATCTATTCATAAGAAACACGAACACTAAAATGGTACCATGTTAGTGTTAATGTGTCGTATGAATACATATCGTTGCGGGAAACTAAAATTGGAATTAAAATATGCAAA